>NC_068431.1:47768874-47775929 GCF_023373465.1 Oncorhynchus keta
GTCATTTTTCCAACGATTGTTTACAGACAGATTATTTCACTTATAATTCACTGTATCACAATTCCATTGGGTCAGAAGTTTACATACACTAAGTTGACTGTGCCTTGAAACAGCTTGGAAAATTCCAGAAAATTATGTCATGGCTTTAGAAGCTTCTGATAGGCTAATTGACATAATTTGAGTCAATTGGAGGTGAACCTGTGGATGTATTTCAAGGCCGACCTTCGAACTCTTTTCCTCTTTGCTTGACATCATGGAAAAATCAAAAGAAATCAACCAAGATCTCATAAAAAAATTGTAGACCTCCCCAAGTCTGGTTCAACCTTGGGAGGAATTTCCAAATGCCTGAAGGTACCACGTTCATCTGTACAAACAATAGTACGCAAGTATAAACACCATGGGACAACGCAGCCGCCATACCGCTCAGGAAGGAAACACGTTCTGTCTCCTAGAGATGAATGCACTTTAGTGTGAAAAGTACATATCAATCCTAGAACAACAGCAAAGGACCCTGTGAAGATGCTGCAGGTAACTGGTACAAAAGTATCTATATCCACAGTAAAACAAGTCCTATATCAACATAACCCGATAGGCCGCTCATCAAGGAAGAAGCCACTGCTCCAAAACCGCCATAAAAAAGCTAGACTACGGTTTGCAACTGCACAACTGCACACAAAGATCGTACTTTTTGGAGAAATGTCCTCTGGTCTGATAAAACAAAAATATAACTGTTTGGCCATAATGACCATAGTTATGTTTGGAGAAAAAGGGGAGGCTTACAAGCCGAAGAACACCATCCTAACCGTGAAACACAGAGGTGGCAGCATCATGTTGTGGGGGGCTTAGCTGCAGGAGGGACTGGTGCACTTCACAAAATAGATGGCATCATGAGGGAGGAACATTTTGTGGATATGTTGAAGCAACATCTCAAGACATCAGTCAGGAAATTAAAGCTTGGTCGCAAATGGGTCTGATGACCCCAAGCATACTACCATAGTTGTTGCAAAATGGCTTAAGGACAACAAAGTCAATGTATTGGAGTGGCCATCACAAAGCCCTGACCTCAATCCCATAGAAAATTTGTGGGCAGAGCTGAAAAGTTTGTGCGAGCAAGGAGGCCTACAAACCTGACTCAGTTACACCAGCTCTGTCAGGAGAAATGGGCCAAAATTCACCCAACTTATTGTGGGAAGCTTGTGGAAGGATACCCGAAACGTTTGACCCAAGTTAAACAATTTAAAGGCCATACTACCAAATACTAATTGTCACACTCTGACCATTATTTGCGTTGTTTGTTTCTATGTTTTGTTTGGTCAGGGGTGTGATATGAGTGGGCATTCTATGTTGCATGTCTAGTTAGTCTGTTTCTATGAGTTTTGGCCTGATATGGTTCTCAATCAGTGGCAGGTGTTTGTCGTTGTCTCTGATTGGGAACCATATTTAAGTAGCCTGTATTGTATTGTGGTTCGTGGGTTATTGTCTATGTGATGTTGCATGTTAACACAGTGTTTCATTAGCAGTCACGTTCGTCTTATTATTTTGTATAGTTTGTTCAGTGTACTTCGTGTTTTTCGTCTATCATTAAATCATGCATTCACACCACGCTGCGCTTTGGTCTCCCCTTTACGACGATCGTGACAGAATAACCCACCAACAATGGACCAAGCAGCGTGGCAGCAGCAAAGAACGCAGGACTCATGGACTTGGGAGGAGATTCTGGACGGTGAAGGACCCTGGGCACAGCCTGGGGAATATCGCCGCCCCAAAGCAGAGCTGGAGGCAGCGAAAGCAGAGAGGCGCCGGTATGAGGAGGCAGCACGGCAGCGTGGCTGGAAGCCCGAGAAGCAGCCCTAAAAATGTATTGGGGGCACACAGGGAGTGTGGCGAAGCCAGGTAGGAGACCTGCGCCCAACCTGTGCTTACCGGAGAGAGAGAGGAACTGGGCAGGCACCGTGTTCCCGCTGCGTGTGCATAGCCCGGCCCGGTTCGGTACATTCCAGCTCCTCGTATCGGCCGGGCTAGAGTGTGCATCCAGCCAGGTGCCATGAAGCCGGCTCTGCGCATCTGGTCTCCAGTGCGTCTCCTCGGGCCGGCATACATGGCACCAGCCTTACGCATGGTGTCCCGGTTCGCCAGCACAGCTCAGTGCAGGCTATTCCACCTCGCCGCACTGGCCTGGCTATGGGGAGCATTCAACCAGGTAAGGTTGGGCAGGCTCGGTGCTCAAGATCTCCAGTGCGCCTTCACAGTCCAGTCTATCCGATTCCACCTCAATGCACCAGCCCCCGCACCAGGCTGTCTCTCCGTCTCATCCCTACAGGTGCTCCCGCCTGTCCAGCGCTGCCAGAGCCTTCCTCCTGCCCAGCTGCCAGAGTCTCCCGTCTGTCCTGAGCTGCTAGAGTCTCCCGTCTGTCCTGAGCTGCTAGAGTCTCCCGTCTGTCCTGAGCTGCTAGAGTCTCCCGTCTGTCCTGAGCTGCTAGAGTCTCCCGTCTGTCCTGAGCTGCTAGAGTCTCCCATCTGTCCTGAGCTGTCAGAGCCGCCAGTCTGTCCTGAGCCGTCAGTCAGCCAGGAGCTGCCAGAGCCATCAATCAGCCAGGACCTGCCAGAGCCGTCAGTCAGCCAGGACCTGCCAGAGCCGTCAGTCAGCCAGGACCTGCCAGTAGCCGTCAGCCAGTCAGAGCTGCCAGTCAGCCAGGAGCTGTCAGAGTCGCCAGTCAGCCAGGAACCGCCAATCAGCCAGGAGCCGCCAGTCAGCCAGGAGCCGCCAGAGCCGTCAACCAGCCAGGAGCCGCTAGAGCCGTCAGCCAGCCAGGAGCCGCCAGAGCCGTCTGCCAGCCAGGATCCGCCAGAGCCGTTAGCCAGCCAGGAGCTGCCAGAGCCGCCAATCAGTCCGGAGCTGCCCGTCTATCATTAAATCATGCATTCACCACACTGCTTTGGTCTCCCCTTTACTGACGATCGTGACACTTATTGAGTGTATGTAAACTTCTGACCCACTGGGAATGTGATGAAGAAAATAAAAGCTGGAATAAATAATTCTTCTACTATTATTCTAACATTTCACATTGTTAGAATAAAGTGGTGATCCTAATTTACCTAAGACAGGGAATGTTTACTCTGATTAAATGTCAGGAATTGTGAAAACTTAGTTTATATATATATGGTACCATTCAAAGTTTGGGCACACCTACTCTTTCAAGGGTTTTTATTTATTTGTTACTATTTTCGACATTGTAGAATACAATTGAAAACGTCAAAACTACGAAATAGCACATATGGCATCATGTAGTAACCAAAAAAGTGTTAAATAAATCCAAATATATTTTATATTTGAAATTCTTCAAAGTAGACACCCTTTGCCTTGATGACAGCTTTGCACACTCTTGGCATTCTCTCAACCAGCTTCATGAGGGATGCTTTTCCAACAGTCTTGAAGGAGGTCCCACATATGCTGAGCAATTTATGGCTGCTTTTCCTTCACTCTGTGGTCAAAGTCATCACAAACCATCTCAATTGGGTTGAGGTCAGGTGATTGTGGAGGCCAGGTCATCTAATGCAACGACATAGCGATTGGAAGCAAAAGTCGCAAATTTGGTTCCATCAGACCAAAGGACAGATTCCCACCGGTTTAAAGTACATTGCTTGTGTTTCTTGGCCTAAGCAGGTCTCTTTTTATTATTGGTGTCCTTTAGGACAACAAAGGAGAACAAAGGTGTTTCTTTGCAGCAATTCGACCATGAACGCCTGATTCACGTAGTCTTCTCTGAACAGATTTTGAGGTGTGTGTTACTTGAATTGGGAAGCATTTCTTTGGGCTGCAATCTGAGGTGCAGTTAACTAACTTATTCTCTGCAGCAGAGGTAACTCTGGGTCTTCCTTTCCTGTGGTGTCCTCATGAGAGCCAGTTTCATCATAGAGCTTGATGGTTTTTGCGACTGCACTTGAAGAAACTTTCAAAGTTTTTGAAATATTCTGGATTGACTGACCTTCATGTCTTAAAGTAATGATTGACTGTCATTTTCTTCGCTTATTTGAGCTGTTCTTGCCATAATACGGACTCAGTCTTTTACCAAATAGGGCTATGTTCTGTATACCACCCTACCTTGTCAAAACACAACTGATTGGCTCAAACGCATTAAGAAGGAAATAAATTCCACAAATTAGCTTTTAAGGCACACCTGTTAATTGAAATGCATTCCAGGCGACTACCTCATGAAGCTGGTTGAGAGAATGCCAAGAGTGTGCAGAGATGTCAAGGCAAAGGGTGGCTACTTTGAAGAGTCTCAAATATAAAATATATTTTGATTTGTTTAACACATTTTTGGTTATTACATGATCTCATATGTGTTATTTCATAGTTTTGATGTCTTCACTATTATTCTACAATGTATAAAATAGTACAAATAAAGAAATGCTGTTGTGAATGAGTAGGTGTGTCCAAACTTTTGACTCTTAGTGTATATATTGAAAGTTGAATTTAAAAAAAATGTAACTCCGAATATTGAGCAAATGACACTCATTTTAGCCAATTACACTCACTGGAGTATCTGACGTAGGCTTTGAGAAAGCATCCTTGAATAGGCTACCAGGGAGGCAAATGCGTCTGACTGCTAGTAAGCTTTCTTGACATGGACTTAATTTTTTGCCAACACATGGCTGACCTTTGTTTAACCAGCAAAACAGCTGCTAACTGAGAGAAAATGTGTTTGAGTTACCTGTTAAGAGTTCACACTTCCTCTTCCAATTATAATAGCAAAATAATGAAAAACACTATCTACCAAATCTATTCACTTTAAAATGTTGATTACTTCTCTTAGTCATTATCATTCACCTGGTGATAAGACAAGACGTGGGGAAAACTACGTTTCGTTAGAGTATAATGGGCGTCCCTGGGTCGCCAGTTTTCCTGGTAAGGAGTCCCTGGGCAACAAAATGTTGAAGACCCCTGCTGTAGAATACTATACAACACACTGTAGTATCCCTTGATCATGTGTAGTACTTACTATAGAATTGTGTAGTAAACTGAAGTAAACAGCAGTATACTGTAGAATACAGGTTATTGAAAATGTGCTCCTTTATCATTTTTCCAGTAGGTTTCCTCAAGGAGGAAGTCCACACTTCTATGTCAAAGATAATAAAACAAAAACACTACAGTAAATACTACAGTATACTACAGGACGCAAAAACACCACAGTACATACTACAGTGTAGTTTTTAAAATAATATCTGCAAAAAACAGTATAGTAAATGCTACAGTATACTACAGTAATATCCGCAAAAAGAAAAACAACTACAGCAATGTCCGCTAAAACACTACACTACAAAAACACTATAGTAATACTACAGTATTCTATAGTAAACTATAGTATTTTTTTAAAATGTGGGTGGGAGTGGTGAAAACATGGGCGTTAAGGAAAGGCTTGCCATTTTTTTTTGTAGTTATCAGCTAAAGTGTCATATCTGTGTTGATATGGTCTGTATGCTGTGATTTGAATCCCTGTCAGTATTGAAAGTGAGAGTTTGTGTGTTTTGCCCAGAGGCTAGTTTGTGGGGGATAAAGAATGACTCATGCAATGCATTATAAAGTGCTCCATCCTCCCTCTCCCTTCACATACAGGATCATGCACAATTCTTTGAGTACATGTGACTGACACAGAAACACACACAACACGTATGTATGTGTTGTATTCACGCACACAAACGCACACAAACGCACACATATGCATACGTCTAAAAATAGCTGCCAGGGCAAGTAATAAAAGAGCAGGGAAAATAAAGCAGTGCCCGTCTGCCAGGATCTAAACGCTCTGACAGTCTGTCTCTTTCCATCAGGCTATTTGTGGCGAACGAGGCAGGCAGACAGGCAGAGGGCGAGGCGCTGGAGATAAAGATGGCGAGCAGCAATGAGTTCCGCTGCAGTTCTGCTGCCTTTCCAGCCGGCTTATTAGAGTGGAGGAGAGCATGCGTGGAGGAGAGGAGGAGGGCGAGGACGTTTCGTCCTGTGGGTTTCCCACAGAATTTCCAGTGGCACACACTTGCATGACCAGAACTCACTGCAGCTCTCTGATCCCACTTCTATCCTGCCCTTCAAACACTCAGCTGTCTGGATAATCAGATGTGGCAGGCCCAGCACTGGGCTCTAGCACCATATAAACCATTTCAATCAGCTCCATGTTATTACTTATATGCAGAGTATATACAGCTTCATCTGGAGTAGGGTTGAACCCACCCAGTGCCCTCCCATTGCTAAAGCCTATGCACTATATTACACTGAACTGTTGATGTGAGAAGGGTAAAGGTCAACTGTTCAACATTGGCCGTCTGGGCACTCAGGCAATGGCGATCATTTTATCACAGCCAGAAATACACTCACTTATCCAGATTTCCAAGCAGATACAAAATAAATGTATTGGCCTTACCCAAAGTTATTTAGACTTTGTATCTGCAGATTGTGTTTAAAAATCTAGTGGAGAGGTGTAGGCATTGACCCTTGTAATTGAGGAAACTGAACTACATTATGTGAATGTACCTACTGTGCTGGAAGCACTAGAAGTGCTAATGTAGGTAGCTTTTGAGGTGACAGTATACAGCATCTTTTTTCATGTCCCGAACAAATGTTCATACCTCTTATTTTCTCTTCCCAACCCATGTCTTTCTTTGTCTCAGGAACCTGGGGAAGTCTGGTCTGCGTGTCTCCTGCTTGGGGCTGGGTTAGTACAAAACAAAATGGACCAGAACAATATGCATTATAGACTCCCTGAGGAATGTAACAGAACTGATTCTCTCTGTCTCTCTCCGTATGTCTGTCTCTGTCTGTCTGACGGTAGGCACCTGGGTGACATTTGGATGCAGATCTCTGACGAGGTGAGTTTTGTAGTGTGTAACAATTATTTGGGACACCATGTTTAACCCAGTCTGAGGATGCTGAGGGTGCTGAGACTCTCTCTCTCCTCTCTCAATTCAATTCAATTCAAGGGCTTTATTGGCATGGGAAACATGTGTTAACATTGCCAAAGCAAGTGAGGTAGACAACATACAAAGTGAATATATAAAGT
>NC_068431.1:47776029-47781906 GCF_023373465.1 Oncorhynchus keta
GTACCTCCACCATCACTCCCTCTCTGTTCACCGTCTGCCCTGGCCTGTCCTCCCTGTCTGGTACAGGTGACCTCCACCACACTCACCCCTCTCTGTTCACCGTCTGCCCTGGCCTGTCTCCCCCTGTCTGGTACAGGTACCTCCACCACACTCACCCCTCTCTGTTCACCGTCTGCCCTGGCCTGTCTCCCCCTGTCTGGTACAGGTACCTCCACCACACTCACCCCTCTCTGTTCACCGTCTGCCCTGGCCTGTCTCCCCCTGTCTGGTACAGGTACCTCCACCACACTCACCCCTCTCTGTTCACCGTCTGCCCTGGCCTGTCTCCCCCTGTCTGGTACAGGTACCTCCACCACACTCACCCCTCTCTGTTCACCGTCTGCCCTGGTCTGTCTCCCCCTGTCTGGTACAGGTACCTCCACCACACTCACCCCTCTCTGTTCACCGTCTGCCCTGGTCTGTCTCCCCCTGTCTGGTACAGGTACCTCCACCACACTCACCCTCTCTCCTGAGATTTTGCTCGCCTCCAGCACAAACGCACTGTGGGGGTGAGTGACTCTGAACTTACCCCAAGTAGTTATACATCTTATTTTTTCTTGTGCATTTTGCTATTTTGCTATTTTCAACTCCTGCATACTTTGTTGACTACAAACATTCTTTACCTGACCGTGGACAGCCTATGTTTGTTCCCACACTCGGGACTCTGACTCTCTATTGGTTACACAGACTTTTGGCCTCCCATCCCATGATAATCACCTCTCGCTGACTTTGTATTCATGTTACCTGATGAAATTGCTGTACAATATGATCTTGCTGCCATCTGACATTCAGATGTCCTAAATCAGCACTGCAGTGCTCTCCCTGTCCCATGCTGTGCCTTGATTGTATTACTGTTGATGATATCTGGAAATGTACACTCCTGGCCCATCTACTGTTGCTAGCCCCAATTCTGACTTGTGCTCTTAAATCTGCTTCACTGATTTCTGCTCTAATAAAAGCCTGTGTTTTCTGCACGCTAACACTAGAAGCTTATTACCTAAAATGGATCAATTGAAAGTGTGGGTTCACAGTTCCAATCCAAATGTGATGGTCATTACTGAGACGTGGTTAAGGAAGAGTGTTTTGAATACTGATGTTAACCTTTCTGGTTATAGTCTTTTTCGGCAAGACAGATCTTCCTCTTGATATTCCCAAACCCCACGCTGGAGCCATAATCATCGACTGACAATAATTAGCATAACGCAAGCGGACATAAATATCCCTAGAAAATGTTCCTATTCATGAAAATCACAAATTAAATATATTGAGACACAGCTTAGCCTTTTGTTAATCACCCTGTCATCTCAGATTTTCAAAATATGCTTTACAGCCAACGCTGTAATGGCTGTAACGTAATGGCTGCTCAGTGAAATTACCTGTCCTGATTTGTCATAGACACTTGCTAAAAAACTTAAATGAGCAAGCCTTCCTTCATGACCTGGCCTCTGTAAAATGGTATAGAAGCAGCTTGATCCCCTCTGTTGAAGACGCTTGGACCTTCTTTTTGATATTTTCAGTGGTAATGTTAACAAAAGCGCCCCCATAAAGAAAATGAGAATGAAAAACAGGTTCAGCCCCTGGTTCCTCCGTGGGCGACGCACACTGGCCTAGCGTCGTCCGGGTTAGAGAGGGGCTGGCCGGTAGGGATACATTGTCTCATCGCGCACCAGCGACCCCTGTGGCGGGGCGCAGTGCGCGCTAATCAAGGTTGCCAGGTGCACGGTGTTTCCTCCTACACATTGGTCGCGGCTGGCTTCCGGGTTGGCTGCGCGCTGTGTTAAGAAGCAGTGCGGCTTGGTTGGGTTGTGTATCGGAGGACGCCTGACTTTCAACCTTCGTCTCTCCCGAGCCCGTACAGGAGTTATAGCGATGAGACAAGATAGTAGCTACTAAAAACAATTAGATACCATGAAATTGGGGAGAAAACGGGGTTAAATAAATACAAATATATATTTTTAAAGATTTGCATTTGGCGAAAGGATCGGCACACGCATACTCAGGCTGACTGGCTATCGTTCAGGCAAATGAGGAACAAGTGCACTCAGGCTATCCGGAAGGCCAAAGTTAGTTACTTTAAAGAGCAGTTCTCTCTCTGTGGTTCTAACCCCAAGAATTTCTGGAAAATGGTTAAAGACCTGGAGAATAAACCCACCTCCTTACAGCTGCTTCTGTCCCTTAATGTTGATGATGTGGTTGTTACTGACAAGAAGCACATGGCTGAGCTCATAAATCACCACTTCATTAAGTCCGCATTCCTATTTGACTCAGTCATGCCTCCTTGCCTGTCCAACATTTCCTCATCTCCCACCCCTTCTAATGTGACTATCCCCGATGCTTCTCCCTCTTTTCCCCCTGCCCCGCTACAAAGTTTCTCCCTGCAGGCAGTCACTGAGTCCGAGGCGCTAAAGGAGCTCCTTAAACTTGACCCCCAAAACAATCTGAGTCAGATGGTTTAGACCCTTTCTTCTTTAAGGTTGCTGCCCCTATCATCGCCAAGCCTATCTCCAACCTTTTAACCTGTCTCTCCTTTCTGGGAGGCTCCCATTGCTTGGAAGGCAGCCACAGTTTGTCCTTTATTTAAAGGGGGAGATCAAGCTGATCCTCTGTTATAGGCCTATTTCTATTTTGCCCTGTTTGTCAAAAGTGTTGGAAAACGTACACTTAATAATCAACTGACTGGCTTTCTTGATGTCTATAGTAGTCTCCCGGGTATGCAATCTGGTTTCCACTCAGGTTATGGATGTGTCACTGCAACCTTAAAGGTCCTCAATGATGCTCCTTCATTCTAAGCAATATTGTGCTGATATTTTTATTGACTTGGCCAAAGCTTTTGATACGGTAGACCATTCCATTCTTGTGGGCCAGGTAGGGAATATTGGTATCTCTGAGGGGTCTTTGGCCTGGTTTGCTAACTACCTCTCTCAAAGAGTGCAGTGTATGAAGACTGAAATCTGCTGTCTCAGTCACTGCCTGTCACCAAGGGAGTACCCAAGGCTCTGATCCTAGGCCCCACGCTCTTCTCAATTTACATCAACAACATAGCTCAGGCAGTAAGAAACTCTCTATTCATTTATATGCAGATGATACAGTCTTATACTCAGCTGGCCCCTCCCTGAATTGTGTGTTAAATGCACAATAACAAAGCTTTCTTAGTGTCCAAATAAGCTCTCTACCCTTAACCTTGTTCTGAACACCTCCAAAACAAAGGTCATGTGGTTTGGTAAGAAGAATGCACCTCTTCCCACAGGTGTTCTTACTACCTCTGAGGGTTTAGAGCTTGAGGTAGTCACCTCACACAAGTACTCTGGGAGTATGGCTAGACGGTACACTGTCTTTTCCAGTTCTGCTGCAGCTAGCAACTGGAACGAGCTGTAACAAACACTCAAACTGAACAGTTTTATCTCAATCTCTTCATTCAAAGACTCAGTCATGGACACTCTTACTGACAGTTGTGGCTGCTTTGCATGATGTATTGTTGTCTCTACCTTCTTGCCCTTTGTGCTGTTGTCTGTGCCCAATAACTGTTTGAACCATGTTTTATGCTACTATCATGTTGTGTTGCTACCATGTTGTTGTCATGCTGTGTTGCTACCAGGCTGTGTTGTCATGTGTTGCTTCCTTGCTATGTTGTTGTCTTAGGTCTCTCTTTATGTAGTGTTGTCTCTCTTGTTGTCATGTGTGTTTAATCCCAGGCCCGCCGTCCCCACAGGAGGTCTTTGCCTCTTGGTGGGCTGTCATTGTAAATAAGAATTTTTTCTTAACTGACTTTCCTAGTTAAATAGGTTAAAGGTTAAATAAAATAAATATATAAAAATAATAGGGAAAGTCTTAATTTAACCTTTATTTAACTAGGCAAGTCACTTACAGTGGGGCAAAAAGTATTTAGTCAGCCACCAATTGTGCACGTTCTCCCACTTAAAAAGATGAGAGAGGCCTGTAATTTTCATCATAGGTACACTTCAACTATGACAGACAAAATGAAGAAAAAAATCCAGAAAAACATTGTAGGATTTTTTATGAATTTATTTGCAAATGATGGTGGAAAATAAGTATTTGGTCAATAACAAAAGTTTATCTCAATACTTTGTCAAACGTTTTCTGATAGTCTTCACAAGGTTTTCACATGTACTGTTGTTGGTATTTTGGTCCATTCCTCCACGTAGATCTCCTCTTGGAGCAGTGGATAAATGAAGTTGTTGCTGGGCAACACGGGACTTCAACTCCCTCCAAAGATTTTCTATGGGGTTGAGATCTGGAGACTGGCTCGGCCACTCCAGGACTTGAAATGCTTCTTCGAAGCCACTCCTTCGTTGCCCGGGCGGTGTGTTTGGGATCATTGTCATGCTGAAAGACCCAGCCACGTTTCATCTTCAACGCCCTTGCTGATGGAAGGAGGTTTCACTCAAAATCTCACGATACATGGCCCCATTCACTCTTTCCTTTACATGGATCAGTCGTCCTGGTCCCTTTGCAGAAAAACAGCCCCAAAGATGATGTTTCCACCCCATGCTTCACAGTAGGTATGGTGTTCGTTGGATGCAACTCATCATTCTTTGTCCTCCAAACACGATTTAGTTGAGTTTTTACCAAAAAGTTCGATATTGGTTTCATCTGACCATATGACATTCTCCCAATCTTCTTTTTTGGATCATCCAAATGCTCTCTAGCAAACTTCAGACGGGCCTGGATATGTACTGGCTTAAGCAGGGAGACACGCCTGGCACTGCAGGATTTGTCCCTGGGCATGCGTAGTGTGTTACTATTGATGGTAGGCTTTGTTACTTTGGTCCCAGCTCTGCAGGTCATTCACCAGGTCCCCCCGCGGTGGTTCTGGGATTTTGCGCACCGTTCTTGTGATCATTTGACTCCCACAGGGTGAGATCTGCGTGAGCCCCAGATCGAGGGAGATTATCAGTGGTCTTGTATGTCTTCCATTTCCTAATAATTGTCCAACAGTTGATTTTTCTTCAAACCAAGCTGCTTACCTATTGCAGATTCAGTCTTCCCAGCCTGGTGCAGGTCTACAATTTTGTTTCTGGTGTCCTTGACAGCTCTTTGGTCTTGGCCATAGTGAGTTTGGAGTGTGACTGTTTGAGGTGTGGACAGGTGTCTTTTTATACTGATAAAAAGTGTCAAACAGGTGCCAATAATTACAGGTAACGAGAGTTATCCTCTTAAGGTCTGGGGTGAGCCAGAAATCTTAAGCTGTTTGTAGGTGACTGGGCTTATTTATTTTCCACCATAATTTGTATGAATAATTAAAAATCCTACAATGTGATTTTCGGGATTTCTTTTCTCATTTTGTCTGTCATAGTTGAAGTGTACCTATGATGAAAATTACAGGCCCTCTCATCTTTTTAAGTGGGAGAACTTGCACAATTGGTGCGATGATCTAAATACTTTTGCCCCACTGTTTAAATATATTTTTAAAATGTACGGATAGTTAGGGCACACTCCAACACAAAGCATTTGTGTTTGTGAGTCTGCCAGATCAGTCAGTAAGGATGACAATTTTCTCTGTCTTGCTAAGCATTCAAAATGCAATTGTGGGTGTCAGGGATAAATGTGGAGTAAAAAGTACATTATTTTCTTTAGGAATGTAGTGAAGTAAAACGGCAAGTTGTCAGTAATATAAATATAGTGAAGTGACAGATACCCCCAAAATCTACTGTAGTACTGCAAAGGTGCTTTACACCACTGCCTAACCTAACTCTAACCCTTAACCTAACCTAACCTAACCTAAACAACCCCAAACCTAACCATGATTTGTAACCTAACCTAAACCTAACCTAAAAGTCTAAAATATAATTTTTTCATTGTGGGGACTGGCAAAATGTA